>NW_026895290.1:0-14841 GCF_033153095.1 Gastrolobium bilobum | reverse complement strand
TTATATTTTCGATTAGCCCTATAAGGCCTTTCGATCACAAATACTCATGAAATTTTTCCATCTACAAAACTCCATACTTAGACCTCTCACAGTCTAAACACAACACTCATCAATGACCTCCACATCAAGGCCTCATGCTTAATATTTTCTCGCACTAACTATTTTCAACTTTTATTCCACTCCGACGTTGCAACTTAACCATATGTTCAACTTATTTATACCACTTTTTCGTAATCATCGTCATTTAATCCTGAATGTCAAACTCAATATAACATCACCTTACAGTTTTCACCAACTTTCACCAATCATCTTGGTTGTTCGAATCAATCAACCACACCAAGCCATTTCACTACTAACTGATGGACCCTTAAAATGCCATGTCTCTCACATGCAAGTCTCGTTCTATAGGAATCTTTGAAACTTAATTATCAAGTCACATAAAACTAAATCCATCCTTGCCACTACTTATACAACTCCCCACCGATTGGTATCTCAATCTCTCAGAATATTCAAAGCTACCACAAACACTCAGTCATACCTCATTAATACTTAACCAAAACAATATTAACATTGTGCATTTTCCACACACTTTCCACCATAAGTGGCATATGCGATTATACATAACACTCCTCAATCCACTCTATCAGTACAACCAAGCTATCAACTTTTAGGCAACCGATCGCAATTCCAGTTTCCAACTATTATTACACATTCGCGCTTGATTCCATGACAATTTACCTTCTATAAGGGCTAATAATTCACCGTTTTAACCTGAACTCTTGATCATCACCAGCCTTCCTAGAAGGACACTCACTCAATCTGTCAACATCAATCTCGTTATTATCTCTTTCATCATAAGACGAGAATTCCAACAAATTTACTACCTCACTTGGAGCCGAAATTATTTCATCAAACTTACTTTACACCCACAATAGTGTTTCACTATCACACTTCAAAAAAAAAATTTACACACTATGCCTCACCTCTTGTATCCAATTCTGACATACTATTGTCCATTTACAAATATCTGACCTCATATTTTGCGTTAATCACATGGAAGAACTCTCTCAATACAGTGGGTAAAAACATTCTTAGGTTTTAACCGCTCGAGCTCTTGCTGTCCTCAGGGCCCCAGATGTAATGACCCACCGATCAGAGAATCCACCCATATGATCCATGCAGTAATGATAAACTACCACCTGCTGACTGTGTTCTAATAGTATTCCCAACGTTTCTTATTTGAGCACTTATGTAGACCAACTCAACTATAATAGCAGTCTCATCACTGCGGGATACTTCCTCATCTCATATCACTCATATAACATAATAATAGTCTCCGGGAACATAATCCACACGGAGATGGCTACACACTCCGGGCACATAGGCCGCACAGAGATGGTAATATCAAGTCTCATAACATGCACCCAGTGCACAGAGGAGTTCATATTTATATCACATCTGTATACAACAGCAAACGTGTACCCAGTACACAGGGGAGTTCATACTTATAACATATCCGTATATAACGGCAAAACTGGTACTCCGTACACTCCAGATCACACATGGACCCAGTCCATTTGGTGTCTGTCTCACCTCTGTATATATAACAGCAAAATATCTTTGGTATATTCACATGGGGCTATCCCCATAATCATAGCAGTAGTGGTATAATATACCCTGTTACATATAAGTCAATTCGTCTTACTCTCTCATTTCATTCTTCTCACTGATAGTTTACACATAAGTCACTATTATCATAATTCACATTCTCTTCGTAATTTCGTACACGTTTTCTAACTTTTAATAGTTTTTTCTGTCATGTTACCGTTCAAATCCATAGTCCATTATCTCTTCCTTGCTTATTCTTCTCACAGATTATTTTCTCTCTTACTTTGACTATTCAATTGGCATAGTTCATAACATAATCTCTATTCCGTGAATCCAGAATTTTCTCAAAGTTCTGTACACATCTCACATATGCTTCCCATCACACAGGGATCTTCTAAACATATTCGTCCTATCACAAAAGACTAATTTCACCTCAATCCGTGCACTGGAAAATTATATCAATCCTTGCACTAACACTTATACCTCAACTCATTAACTAATCTTATCATTTTTGTTTTGACATTACACATTAGCTCTTTTGCTAAACACATAATTCCACACTTTATTGTAACTTAGTTCATACACTAATCACATGATTTCCCATCAGGTTGTACATTAGCTCATTCTCTAATCATACAATCTCTTCAGATACTTCCCATCATCGGGGATTTCATTCGGCCTCATTGTCCTTTTACAAAAAAATTTAATAATTTACCTCAACACGGATAATTAGGCGCTCAGGCCGTCACAAGGTGTACATACATATATATGTATACTGGCACTTAGGCCATCACTGGATTATTATCCGTTTATTCATCAGAATAGGTATATTGGCCATCAGGCCATTAGGTATTATTCACAATGCATTACAACATCCACAAGTAATTAGGCCATTTAAATTACGATATTCATTCTCTGAGATTTCCAAGAGACCTCCATCATGGATCAATCCTCTTATGCTTCATAACACCTGAATCTCTACATAGTAGCCATTTCCAAGGAGAATTCCACACATTAACGCACACATATAGTCATATTTGTTTCCTTCATGGCATATCGGTCAAGCTAAACCATTATTCCGTTACGGACAATCATACTCTCAATGAACCTTGTTCAATGCCATCCATGGCGATTCTCTCAACTTCTTCCTTATACATATAATACATAATTAATTCATCTCGCCTATGTTTAATCAGCACTACCTCCTTATGGGTTTAAATCCCATATTTCAATATATCTCAATTTAACAATTGACCAGCATTATAATTTCAAGTGGTCAAATCCCATAGGATTAATCATCAATTATTCTATTTATTTCTCTGCATGAACCATCTCAATTTGTTTAAGTGTACATCATCCATCAAGGACTTATAACTTCTAGTCAACATAAAATATTCAAACTCATGCCTAAGCATATCTGTTCATCATTTTCAATAATCCAACAGGTTCTAATCTTCCACCTTGATGAAGTCCCTCCACCACGTCCACCTGGACATAATTGTTTTTACTATACAACACATATACTTGGAAGCTTCACCAATACCTTTTCCATACTATGGACTCATCTCAATTATATATCTTTATTATTCATGGTACTACAAGGTTCATCCATGCAATACCGTACATATCATAGATTTGTTTACAACTTTCACTTACAATCCAGCTTTATAAATTTCATCTACAAAGTCAGACAAAACATTTAAGTATGTTTCCCTGAAGTCCTATAATATTCATATTTTACTTACTGCCATCTCTTGTCCATGAAGCAGTCAACACTGCATCCACAACATCAGGCTAAGGACTTACATTTGGTGCTCCACAGTTGCCACGTAGGCTTCTTACGATGACTACGCATGTAACACAAAGGAATGGGTTGATCAGACCCACACTAAGGAATCACATATGCAGTAATCGATAAGAATCTACATACACCTATGCAACACACAACACAACTATATATACATTATCAGAGTTCCCTAACAAAACTGCTCTGATACCATAAAATGTAACAGCCTGTTACGTACCGGTATTGTTAACATTAATTATGATATTAAGCGCAGTTACAATCACAGCAGTTCATTAATAAAAACGAGAATAAATTTTTTCTGACTATTAAGCGAGCATTTAAATCATAAAAAGGCGTAATAATTAAAAGCTGTGACCGTAACCGTAAACTCTTGCGGAAGACTTATTTAAACTATTTTTATAACTTACATCATTTATTATAAGTTACTAAGGAGTTCCCATAAACTCACTTAGCCTATTTCCACATTTTCGTTTTTACCAATTCAAACATGTTTCACTCTAAATGTTTCTGCGACCAAACCGATCGCAACCAACCCTTCTTCTCAGATTATATTTTTGTATTACTTAATTCCCTTTTTAACAAGCTATCATACGCTCAATTCGTAGCTCATTTGCTCCGGTTATCGCCGTTTGAAGTTGGATCAGCAAATAGCCAAACAACCCCAAAAACAGCACCAAACCACTCACCTTACTCAATTTACTGCACTCAATACATTCAACCATTTGCTCTCAAATTTTTATCCTACAAACTATACATCTCAAACTTCATTTTCATATATCACACACTTAATTTGACTGAGAAACGAAGCGGGAATTAATTTCCCAAATCCGGTCCAGAATCTGCCTCAGGTGCAGGGCACATGAGCAGTCCGTGTTTCTCTATTTTTTCCAGGCCGAAGATCAACCCATAATTTCCTAAAATTTTGACACAAGGTAGAGGACATCTCAACCTTCAAAATGGCGTATGGCACGTCCATAGGGGACCTCTATGGAGGGAGATATGCTCTCCCGAAGTTCGCCTAAACTCTTCCAATTCTACAGAAAATTCGCCAGAGTTTCCTTTGTTTTTCCAATAATCCGAAAATTGTAAACGATCATTTAAACCTCAAATGTACCTAATAAACACATGATAATACAGTAATAATCCAATGGGTGGCACACACAAGGACCAACAACGCCTTGGGGCACTTACAATCCAATCCAGTTTATAGTTATTAAACATAGAGTCCATATTAATCATTCTTAAGTAGTTGCAATCACTAACACCTTTTTCATGCATATTTCCATCATACATATTATCATAACCTAAAATAGGCCTAAGGCCCTTCCATCATAAATAGACATGCATCAATACTATTACAATATGGCTTTACAAATTACAACTTGAAACTAAAACTTCAAATTACATTCTTCTAAAATTTCAACTTAATTTAAAAGACAACATAACCAAATACATCACTACTAGACTTAGGCAAAATGGCATGAACAAGATGCTAATGAAGCTACTAGTAAATACAAATGACATGTTCATGCCCTAAGTTTAGCCTAGGCCACACGGCCAACAAAATGCAAAATATGACGCGCTCCACCGCTCACTCAACGGGCCTCTTGCCCGAGGCTCCTGCTCCACTGCTACCTCCTGAAATAAATGCCCCGAGACGGGGTGAGATATACGAATATATCTCAGTAACCAAGAGATTCTGGAGAAAACTCTACCCAATGGTTCACTTCGATGCATATCAATAGAATACAACAACCACTTTGAAAATGGGATATAGCAAGGGATTTAGAGAAATGAGGAATATAAAGATACAAAATACGACGATACGGGATGGTAACCCCAATTCCACGTACGCCCTGGGCATATATAAGCCTATGGGTATCATCCAAGGTGTGTTCACAGAAACCACAACCATGATGCCCAAACCAACCAAAATGCCAAAGACATTCCTAGTGTGCTCCTACCCGGATCACACACAATGTCACGCAGTCAACTGGAACTCCCTCCTGGAGACCTATCCAGCGGAAGTCCGAAAATGCCCGAAGGCTAATAAAACTGTCTACTGGCCAGAGACTCGGTACTGCAGTACCCATAGCAATAATGCATGCATGCTCATGTGTTCTATACTATTCATACACACTTCCTACCGTTGCCATCAACTGGCAAGGTGGAACAGAAAAGGGGAACAAGCCCCAGTACCAAGAGGTTACCTTAAATCGTGTTTCCACAAGCTCCGCAGCAGCTTATCCCTCAACTCGGTACACAGCGGAATGCCTACACAGAGGACATTCCCAATCACTCTCAGTTCAACCAATACATGTTAATTTATAATTATACATGCAATGAACCAATTACTTACCTCAATCCACTTGGTCCCAGACCAAGGGCAACTCACTGATTCAAGATTCGGGATTCAGGTCGACGTACGGCAACTTATACAATAACGTACATCCATCAGTACTCGTCAAATAGTATCAAAACGCAAAATCAGAAAAGTCCTCCCCATCCTCCCTTGATGGTTCGGCCAATGAAGTGTAAATTTGAGATTTATTTTTCTAAATTTTCTTTCTCATTTTGTTACGTCTCATTAGGTTGTCAATAGGCCAATTCAAGTGTCGGTTCGTCATTTTCGCGTCGGATTATATCAGAACGCGAAAACCGCAAAATCCCCCCTTTTTCCCTTGGAGGTTCGGCCATATAGGTGTTAATTGGGGATTTATTTTTCTAAATTTTCTTTCTCATTTTAGTACCCATCCTTGGGTTGCCATAAGGCCATTTCAACTGTCGTTTCACCGTTTTACGTCTTTTAAGCATCGTTTCGCTAAATATTTCGCTCTAGGTTCATTTATGCCAACTAAACCACTTATTATTTTTCCATTGATTCTAACACTTGCCAACCACCACACAACCCATCTAGTCATCATATAATCACGCAACACATCATTCAAATTATTTTTCAACATCAATTTACTCATTTCTCCTTAAAGGTTCGAATCTTGCCCTATGACATTCCAAGGGATTTCCATTCAATTTTAATCATTCCAACCCTCACACAACCTATTATATCATCATCTCATCATGCCAAAATTCATCAAACAAAGTCTCAACACCAAAATTCAAAAGTCCAAAGTCATGATCATCAAATTTTTCTAAGTTAAATTCATCAATTTTCACCAATAAATTTCATCGCATTTCTAGCTCTAATACATTATTCTAACACATTATCATCTAATACACATTTTCAAATTGAGCTCTCTAACAACACAAACCATCAAATTCCCCCTTAGGGTTCATGAATTCAATCCAAGAATTAAACCGTTAAAATGGTGAAGAAACTTACTCAAAAGCTTGGCACAAGACTCCTCCAAGCTATCCTAAACCATTGGAGCTCCAAACAACTCCATGAACACCATTTTTCTCCAAAATTTAGTGGCTATAAATGGCCAATATCTCACCAAAGAGAGAGTTTCAAGGCTCAAGAGTGGTACCAATGTGTTTAGAAGGTGATTTCCATTGAATTTCATCACAAAAATCACTTGATTTGGTTAAGAAATGATGTAGTTATGGAGAAAAGAAAATCAAACCAAAAATGGCACCAAAAAGGGGGGGGGTGCTGTTTCACGGGAAGGAGAAGGAAATGGAGAGAGAAAGTGTCATCAAATTGAGACTTTTGAGTCACTTAAACCATAGGTGGGTCCTACACGCGATTTCTTTAATCAATCACTAGTTACAGCCACAAATTCATGACCTACATATTTTTCTTGTTCATGTCATATTTTTGTTTCCTAAAAATACTGATAAAATTTTCACGCTTATCGGTACAATTATACCGCGATATTTTTACACCGGAAAATCACTATTCATCAATTTTTCCCAAAATGACTCAATTCCATCAAATTTCATCAAAATCATATTTCCTAACTCAACAAACCATTTATAACTCATATTTGAAACCTAGAGCTCAAAATTCAACTGGCACGGTTTACGGTGCAATCGTAACGCGGTATTTTTTACCCGCGAAAAAACACTATTCACTGATTTTTCTGAAACTTGCCTATCCACTCAATTTTTCGTTCTGAACCCATTTCCAGGGTTATTTTTACCATCTGAGACCTTCTACTCAATTTTTATCTTCCTAGGGTTGCGTGTTGGCTAATTACCGTTTTGCCCTTTCTTTGTATTTTGGCATAATCTTTAGGATTTTCACTAATCCATCACTTGATTGCTCACTCGATATTTTAATTACTTGATTTAAAATTGTGAGGTGTTATAGAGATAGCCTGTTTTGATGACTCTACTTTATATGTAAATTTAGGGGTGACAATATGGGTTAAGCACGACGGCAGTGGCGGAGCCAGCATGACATGTTAGCAAGTGCCAAAAAATTCAGCTAGTGCCCAAATAGCTACGGTTCTTTGGCTACAACCAAAACGTGGCTAATTTTCAAAAAATTTGAACAGAATTTGCTACTTTTCAAATGTAGCTAAATGAACGTGGCTAAATAAGCCAGTGCCAAGGCAACTGTAGGCCACAACGTGGCTTCGCCACTGCCCGGCGGGTCAACCCGCCAAAACGGGACGAGTTGGGTTGCGATTTTCAACCCACCAACCCACTTCAACCCGCCCCGCCTAGAAGTGGGTCAAAACGGGTTGACCCGTCGGGTTATATATATATATATATTTTACAATTAAGTAGTATTTCATTTGTCATTAAATTTTTGTGATATCCAATTTTTTTTTTACATTAGTACTTCTTAGAAAAAATAAAGAATAACAATTTTATTTATGACAAATGTTATCTTTATATGGAGACGAATGAGTTCCTAAAGAATGTTTTGACAAATATTAGTATACATTTAAGATTGAGATTGAGAAAAATTAAAAGAAGTGTGAAATAAAATAAAATAAAATTAGAAAAATTAATAAAATATAATTTATTTTTAAATTTTAATTATTTATTTTTTTAATTGACGGGTTGGTGGGTTGACCCGCCAACCCACCATAAAACGGGGTGAGTTCATTTTTCCCACCCATATTTAATGGCGGGTTAACCCGCCCTGTCCCGTTTTTGGCGGGTTGGTGGCGGGGCGGGGCGGGCCAACCAACGTTAAAAGCATGTTTATAGTACTCACATTTAATCAACAACGAAAAACCATTGTTAAAAGTAGGGGGTGTAAATAGGCTGGATAGAGATAGGCTTTAGCTTAAATAGGTCAGACACATGTAAAATACTTTAGGCATGGCCAGATTCGTTAGCTTGTGCACGCCCAAATTATAAATTTAGCATGACGTATATTTAAAAAACAAAAGTCTTGACATAGACTTGTTAGCCTGTTTAAGCCTACAAGACGTTCAATAATTAAAGAAAATAATTAAAATAATATAATTTTATTATTCAAAACCATTAAAATAATAATTTATTTGTTTAATTTAAAATAAATAATATAAAATAGGTCGGCCTATAAGTTTATAGGCCCTCTATGTAAAAGAAAGTCTATGAGATACTTTCTAAATAATTTTTTTAAGATCCGAAACTGTTCTATAATTTAATTCTTTCATTGAGTAGTTAATAATAATAATTTATTCCCCCCTCCTCTTCTTCTACGGTAGTATAGTATAGGATGTAGAATCAGATATATTAATTAGCATTTTAATTAACATTTATTTATTTAGAATTAAGAAATCCCTCCCTCCTCGATGTATGTAAGTGACAAAACAAAGATGGATTGGATATTTGGATTGGATTGGGCCCAAAACAAAACAAAACAAAGATGATGCTGCTGAAAATAACACCCGACCCAAGTCCATTCATTGCATTGCTTTTACTCAGTGTAGTGTAGTGTCTGATTGTCAAGTCAAGTGTGGCCCTCTCCAATGCAAATCAATGTAATGTGCTTTGGACACTTGACCACGCGCGCGCTTTTTAGCAGGTAATCTATAATAATTTGATTTCAGCGCAAATATTATAATTGTTATCTTGGGTTGTTTGGACCGAAGAGCAGGTAATCTATAATAATTTGATTTTAGCAGGTAATCTATAATAATTTGATTTCAGCGCAAAAGCAGTCTCGGGTTGTTTGGACCGAAGAGCTACATCGGTCGGTGTTTTGTGGCCACTGTTAATGACTTGGGTGTTGACAGTAAGTTATTCACTCTTTCTCTACAATGCAAAGTAGTTGTTATCTTAATTGTTATTAATTGCTACAATTGGTCAATCAATTGATGTTTCTGCTTTATTTTAGCAATACTTTTATTATATTTTTGTGTAGAAATAGCAATCAAATCCTAATAATATTACAATGTGAAAACTAGTTCCATCACCTCTCTTTGCAAACTTTATTTCCACAAGTGTCTTCATATCCACTGCCCAGAATCCAACCATAATTCTTCGAACATCTGTCTCAGCCCCACTTGGATATATAATTTCTGTCATAATATTGGAATCTGCACCAAAATAAAAAATGGCTTCTCCGTTGTTAATACCAGTGTGCATTTCCAAATAACAAACAAATCCACTGCCCATGTATTCCTCTATTTCAGTAATCCTTTCCTTGGAGTAAGCTAATATACTTATTTGGCATCTCTCGAAAACTGAACAAATCAAAATTCAAATTTTCCTTAATTCGATCATGATTAATTTGGTCTCATGAGAGCTGGAAGCTGCCCAATTGGTCCCAACTGTGTCTTCCATTCGCTGCCAAAAATGGAACAATGATGCCTTTTTCCATTCCTGTGAAAACTCTGGGTTTTTTTTTTTGTATTGCAAAAGTATATGTTTGCTGTATTTTTCCAATTGCTGTATTTTTTTGTTCAACATTATTTTGAATGCTTTCTCAAATACTCTTCCTAATCTGCAGTGCACTGGAGTAGATGTCATGGCATTATTGTTAATGAAGTCTGACACATTTGTATGTTCTTTTGATTGCAGAGGTTGTACCTAGAAAAATTCTTCAATTGATGAAGGCTGAGAAGCATCTTACTAGGGCGTATGTGGCCAGCCATCTGCAGGTATTTTTTTCTTTTCCTTTCTGCTTTAATTTCATAAAACCATAGTTTTTCATTTATAGAACTTTATTTGTTTTTTTAATTGCTGCAGAAATAAAGACTTCGACTGAAAAGAATCAGGTCTAAGGCAACCCAGCAAGTCAGTCCTTTTAAATATCCTCTTCATCTGGTGAGATGATTAGTCCTAGGCAAACAAGTAATATTGTGCCATTTCAGGGGTTGACTGACCAAAAGAAGAAAGTTCACTTCAATTATGCATGTGTACGAGGTTAGCTGTGTATACTATGTACGCTATTTGACCATTTTTGGGCTTTATCATGTGTATTTTCAGAGATGATCTGCAAGGTAAAGTGGCTGGGATTGAAAGTGTAAATTATCTCGAATCCAGTACTTGATTCTTGAAAGGTAAAAATGATTGAAATTATTAGGTGTGGTGGGACTTATGCTATCCGCTAGGGGTGATAATAAGGCCAAGGGCCTATCAGGGGCCTTAGGCCCGGCCCTTTTCGGCTCGGCTCGTCTTTTTTTATTATTAAGCCCAGACTTATACTCATGCAAAAGCTTTTTTATTTAAAAGGCCTCAGGCTTTCATAGCCAAGCCCGGTCTTGAAGCCTTGGAGGCTGGCCCGTATACATTAGATTTATTTATTTTTTATATTTTTATATTAATCATTTCAACATCCTTTTCTCAGTTTTCTGTCTCTGCTCTATCTCTTCTCCCCGATCTAAGTCATGTTCATCATCTATTTTTATAAGCCATGCGGATTCCACGGCTTATAATGATGCTTATGGCGGCGACCGTGGAAGAAAAATTAATGTAAAATGTGGAAGAAAATTTATTGGTGGGGTTCAAATCTAGTGTAAAAAATCTAGAATATTAAGAAATGTGGAAGAAAATTTAATGTAAAAAATCTAGAATGTGGAAGAAAATTAAGGAAAAGCAACGTAAAATAAAGTAAAGGTGATGTTGTTATTTTGATTTTTTAATATTAATGTTTTTTTATTATAAAAGAAACAACTATTATTTTCTTACAAAAAAATACATATCAGTGCATGATTAATGGGCTGAATACGGCTCCAAATTGGAATGTAAGGTTTTTATTTTTAATAAATAAACAGGCCACAGGCTTGAAACAGGCTTTTATTTTTTGTAAACGAACCAGGCCACAGGCTAATATTATATTCGTAACAGGTAACAGGCTAAGGCCAGTCTGACACGTTTAAATACAGGCTTGGCCCGTTAAGATCAAAGCTCGGCTCGGCTGGGCCCGTTAACACCCCTACTATCTGCCACATGATCTTTCTCATTTTTGGTGTTTATTTTTCAAACGTCTTTTTATTTTTCCATTTGGATGGTTTATATTTCTATCTAAGTTTTGAATTTCGATGATGCAGATTCTGCAAAGGACAGAGATATTTTCTGAATTCACTGTCCCCATCCTTTACTTTCACCTCAACTTCATCAAGCACTTTCATAACTCATAGCTATATGTTGAATTGCGAATTGGGTCAACCACATTCCGCTATGGTGGGATGATAGAAAATAATGACAAAGGAAAGAAGCTAGACGAAAATTGCTAATGAAATCAACAGCTAAATAAAATAAAGGCAATAATGGTGAATCTCATACCATTGAAAAGAAGCCTAAAGTTATTTTGTTGGTTATTACTCTAAAGTAGCAAATGCATAATTAATGTAACGAATTTATGTTAAAGTGAGGAATAACAAAGTGGCAATAGTTTTCCTAGTTTCTCATGTTGCAGAAGAAATTATTCCTCTTCTGCATACCAATTAAATATACGGGACTCATTATATTAAAGAAAAAAGATGGATGAGACATTTTTATGAGTCTGTAATAGGGGAATAGTTTCTCCAGAGAAATCAATTTCCATTCAATTATATGACAACATGGTTTATTTTATCTCATTGATTGCTTGTCTTGGAGGATTACGTAAAGATTTTTTGTTCTTTCCATTATAGTTGATTATATAGTGTAGAAGTTGGGAGCGGTAGATGGATCAGGGATGGAAATTTCAGATAAGGTTTCGGTGATGCCTGTTTGCTACTGTCACAATTTTAATTAATGACAAATGATTGACTTATATGAAATTTTGGCTGGTGGACAGGCCCTATCTCGTGGGATTATATAAGTTTTTGGCTCATGCAGGCTTTTTTATTTGTAGGATTTTTTGCCTTAACTCGTGCGAGCTAGGGCCTAACAGGAAGAGATAGCCTGTTTTAATGACTCTACTTTATATGTAAATTTAGGGGTGACAATATGGGTTGAGCACGACGGCAGTGGCGGAGCCAGCATGACATGTTAGCAAGTGCCAAAAAATTCAGCTAGTGCCCAAATAGCTACGGTTCTTTGGCTACGACCAAAACGTGGCTAATTTTCAAAAAATTTGAACAGAATTTGCTACTTTTGAAATGTAGCTAAATGAACATGGCTAAATAAGCCAGTGCCAAGGCAACTGTAGGCCACAACGTGGCTCCGCCACTGCCCGGCGGGTCAACCCGCCAAAACAGGACGAGTTGGGTTGAGATTTTCAACCCACCAACCCACTTCAACCCGCCCCGCCTAGAAGTGGGTCAAAACGGGTTGACCCGTCGGGTTATATATATATATATTTTACAATTAAGTAGTATTTCATTTGTCATTAAATTTTTGTGATATCCAATTTTTTTTTTACATTAGTACTTCTTAGAAAGAATAAAGAATAACAATTTTATTTATGACAAATGTTATCTTTATATGGAGACGAATGAGTTCCTAAAGAATGTTTTGACAAATATTAGTATACATTTAAGATTGAGATTGAGAAAAATTAAAAGAAGTGTGAAATAAAATAAAATAAAATTAGAAAAATTAATAAAATATAATTTATTTTTAAATTTTAATTATTTATTTTTTTAATTGACGGGTTGGTGGGTTGACCCGCCAACCCACCATAAAACGGGGTGAGTTCATTTTTCCCACCCATATTTAATGGCGGGTTAACCCGCCCTGTCCCGTTTTTGGCGGGTTGGTGGCGGGGCGGGGCGGGCCAACCAACGTTAAAAGCATGTTTATAGTACTCACATTTAATCAACAACGAAAAACCATTGTTAAAAGTAGGGGGTGTAAATAGGCTGGATAGAGATAGGCTTTAGCTTAAATAGGTCAGACACATGTAAAATACTTTAGGCATGGCCAGATTCGTTAGCTTGTGCACGCCCAAATTATAAATTTAGCATGACGTATATTTAAAAAACAAAAGTCTTGACATAGACTTGTTAGCCTGTTTAAGCCTACAAGACGTTCAATAATTAAAGAAAATAATTAAAATAATATAATTTTATTATTCAAAACCATTAAAATAATAATTTATTTATTTAATTTAAAATAAATAATATAAAATAGGTCGGCCTATTAGTTTATAGGCCGTTTATGTGAAAGAAAGTCTATGAGATACTTTCTAAATAATTTTTTTAAGATCCGAAATTGTTCTATAATTTAATTCTTTCATTGAGTAGTTAATAATAATAATTTATTCCCCCCTCCTCTCCTTCTACGGTAGTATAGTATAGGTTATAGAATCAGATATATTAATTAGCATTTTAATTAACATTTATTTATTTAGAATTAAGAAATCCCTCCCTCCTCGATGTATGTAAGTGACAAAACAAAGATGGATTGGATTGGGCCCAAAACAAAACAAAACAAAGATGATGCTGCTGAAAATAACACCCGACCCAAGTCCATTCATTGCATTGCTTTTACTCAGTGTAGTGTAGTGTCTGATTGTCAAGTCAAGTGTGGCCCTCTCCAATGCAAATCAATGTAATGTGCTTTGGACACTTGACCACGCGCGCGCTTTTTAGCAGGTAATCTATAATAATTTGATTTCAGCGCAAATATTATAATTTAAAGTTTTATTATAATTAATTAAAGATGGATTGGATTGGGCCAAAACAAAACTGATCAAAATAACCAACCATTGCTCTTAGTCTCTCTCACCTCTCAATGCATAATCCGAAACATGCAGATGCAGTCTCATCTCAGATCACAAATTTACAATTTACAATTTTCAAAGATTTTTCATCTAAAATTGGGCGGGATTTAATTTAATAACACTCACTTATTCCTCTCTGTCTTCTCTCTCTCTCTCTCTCTCCTCTCTCTCTCTCTCTCTCTCCTCTCTCCACCAAAGAAAAACCCTAAGCCTAGCCCCCTTCTCTTCTCTTCTCTTCTCTTCAATCAAGCTCAGCTCAACTCACAATAACAATATTGTTGAAGATCTTGTTCAACAAGATAAGCTACCAACTACAAGCAGCTCCTCAACTCACAGGAAAGGAACTTTCTTTCGCCTCTGCTTTTATTTCATTTCATTTCATTTCGTTGGTTCTACCATTTATTTTAAGTGTGTTATTGCGTTTTTT